>NC_088868.1:3888833-3914137 GCF_032884065.1 Artemia franciscana
CTTAATACCTTTTTCTTTACTTTAGGCTTTGACACACCGTCTCTTGTTGATTCAATGGGTTCAGATTTGGATCGACTGAGTTTGGACTCTGGCTCCCCAACGCCACCTTCATCCACCGTTTCTAGCGCTATGGATATTTCAAAAGGGCTCCGTTTACCCCTATTTACTCGGCTTAGTGATGGTCCCTGCTAAGCTTATACTGTTTCATCTTAATAAGCTTATAAGGTCCCTTATAAGCTTATAGGTTTCATCTTAATTTTCGGGGGTTTGGCCTTTCTTCAAAACGTGCCTTCATGTAAAAATTGTAGAAAATTAATTTATTATTTGACACTAGTGTTCTATTTGTATCTGACTAATGTGCAGCACTTTCATCAAACATTGGCCAATATTGTCCCCAGTATTGATAAGCCTTGTGTTAAAAGAATTGACAAAGCTTAATTGGACGAAGTTCTTTCGCAACGTTTGCTGTCTCTTCTTCAAAATGTTTATACAACCTGACAGCACTGGTTATTTTATGTGAAGTTCATCATTTTTAGTTGATGTTTAATTTTAAAGTGACTAATGCCGGCAGTCATGTATCCAACTTGTGTTTTTACCACAGTATTTAGGTAGTTTAGGTCTTCGAAAATTGTGGGATTTTGGGCATTTCAATTTTTTAGGCAAATCGGATTCAATTAGTTCTTTTGAAGTAAATACTTTCGGAAAGAGCAGGTTAATTCGATTGAAAATCTGAAGCTCTACTGCTCTTTTTAAGAGTCAAAAGGGATCAGAGGGCAAATTGCCCCCCCCCCCTCAATTTTTCCCCCCAAGTGTATCCAATAGAAACTTTGAAATAACTATTTTATTCAAATTAGACCAAAGATCATATAAAAAGGTCTTCGAGATTGAAACGAGTCCCAGGGGCATTCTGTTGAAACAGTTCCCTGGAGCCTGGGGGCTTTCACATTTCTAAAACGTATAATAATTATAACATGTTTTGAATTTTTTCTTATAAAAGTCATATCCAGCCTTATTTTTTGACATAATATGAAAAATGTATAATAGGCCCATCGTTCCACAAAACTGATATGTGAAACTTTTGTTTCAAAATGGGTTCCATTTAATTTGAGCTCCTTATCTAGGGGTCTGCAGACAAGAATGTTGCTAATATTAAAATCTAACCCGACACGACGGAATCTAAAAAAAAGTCCAAAAAGCCAATCTCTGAAGAATATCAAATTGCTGCTTACCGTGTCTGAATTTGGGGCGATAATCAAATCATTCAAGAACGCCTTTTAAACAAAATAGAACTGGAAAGCTACTTTTTCTGTAGTAATGTAAGGAGGGTTCTCTTACCCAGGACCCTGCAACTATGCAGAATTACATCTTTACGCAGTCGCAATGAGAAGATCAAAATGGCAACATGTATACTAAAGATTTGTATTAATCTTCTTTTAATGGAATAAAAAGACCGATGAAAAAAAAGTATTTGAATTACAGAATAACCCTGAGAGTAGAAAAATAAAATAAATATAAGACCATTGTCAAAGAGGCGATACATGTTATATCGCTCTCGAAGGCACCGGTATCAAATTTCGATTCATTTGCAAAAGATATTGATTGGGTTGGTTACCCCCGAATTGGTTTTAGCCCTCAGAAACAGTAGCAACGAAATTTCACTTTATTTTTGTATGATGTTTTTCGCCAATTAGAAGTAACTTTTGACCTTTTTTCTATGTGTGATAGATTTTTTTAAATTAGCTTTTAGTGTTGGTCTGTTATCTTTATTTTACTTTCTATTTTACCTTGAAAGGGGTGCAATTTTGACCCCCTCTTCTCCCGTGTAGTGCAAAAAGAACCTGTGTTAAACAACATTGTCTCTCATTTTATGTAGACGTTATATTTTTAATAATAATAAAAATTATTTTTTAATTTAAAAAATTCCCCTATTTAAATAATGGTCTTGCTAAAAACATACATGTAATAGTACTCAAAGACCTACCAACATTGTCAGTAGGGCCAAGCAAGTGAACGAGTGCGGCCAAGGGGAGGGGGCGGTCTCGGCCACATGCTCCTTGAAACTTCTGGATTTTAGTAGCCCCCCCCCCCGATAAATTTGTATGTATATATGGCAGGAAGCCGACAAAATAAATATGGAAATTACTATATTGATACCTGATCAAATTCAAAATATCAAGGCCCCAAGTCCCCTTAGAATAATAAAATTCGGCCCCAATGATCCAGATATAAAACTTTCAATACCGGTGCCCCCCATGTTTATCAGGTAATAGATCCTATTTGATATTTTAATATCTAAACTAGTCATCTACTTTCAGACTTCTGACTTTGAAGAAAAATCTGTCTATCTCGATAATTAAAGAGGTCAATATGGTTTCGAAGACTCAGGGGAAGTTGATTTTCACATTCCGTGTCCGACCGATTTCGTGAATTTTTATCTCATCGACAATCTTATGCCGGAAACAGCTCTATCAACCTATGCTGATTTACTATTAAATTTCAAATTTTGAACTAGTTTTATTTTAAAAATGTAATAGAATGTCAGGGTCATATGTGACAATTTCAGACTGCCGAGACAATTGCTGTAAACCATATGGAAAGTTTTTTGGATGAGAAGGATCAGCAGTTAGATTGAACGATTCTAGGCGTTATCCCGTCCCTCGGGAAAGTACCACCCCAAAAATACATCCACACTGAAAATAAATTATTCCCAAGAATTTACTCCCCACTAAAAATCTCCCAGATATTCCACCCTCCCCCGCGAAAAATGCCCTTCTGTTTTCTTATAATAAAAACTATTTGTAAGCAACGGACAAATTACAAAACTCAAAAAGCCACCTCTACAATGTGTTTCTTTGATTGTTTTGTAGTTTTTGAGGGAGGAGATACCTCGAAGGGTGCATTTTAATGCCAAAAACTGTCAACTCTCATTGAGCCATCAAGTAAGTACAGAATTAGTTCCGAGGAGGGGGGATACAAGGTGAGGGTGGATGTAGAACGGGGGGGGAGGGTTGCGAGAGGAACTTTAGAGAATGCATAAAAATATGAACTTGATATTTGCCCCCTTATGATTTCTGGAAATATTTATGGTTTAAGCTATTATTTTGAAAGAAAAGTGTATCATTAAACCCCAAAATTAGCAGAATTTACCCCGTATATTAGGGGGACTGCCCCTTCCTCATCCACGCCTCCACCTTATGGCAAAAAAAATTCGGAAGGAGCTCCTTGGATAAAAAATTGAGAGTTCAAGTCCTTTTTCTATAAGACGAAAGTGATTTTAGACCAACCGGCCTTGGGGGCGGGAGGAGGGTATTTTCTGAGGGAAGGTTTTCGACGTATAGTATTTTTAATGGGGAGTAGATAAACACCAGCCACCGATTGAACATGCATTGCTCTGTTGATCTCATTAAGAACAGCTTAATAAACAGTTTTCAGCATTTACCGAAGGGTAAATCTGTCTCCCAGAAACCATGTACATCTGGGAAGTAAGCGTCTCCTTGGTATTACCTTGGATTGTGTATACATTTAGATTTATTACCCCTTGTATTACCTTGGTATTATCCCTTGTTTCGCCTTTTACCTTCAATTGTATTCATTTCATGTTGCAGTGTTCAAATCAAAAATAATATTTCATTACTACTCAGTTTTTGATACTAATTTTATCAAAGGAAAAGTATATGCTCTTAAATCATCAAACATTTATGAAAAACATAGCAAAACTACAATTGAATATGTATTCATTTTTTAACTATAACTGCATATATTCTAAGAACAAGGAATTCGATCTGAATCATATTCTTTAATAACTTCAGGATTCTTAAATAACTGTCATTGGAATAATCAGCATACCATTTTAAAATAATGGCAAAGTGTTATATTATTTTTTAATTTTTTTAATTGATACATTTCTGGCAGTGGAATTGCCACAAAGTTTTGGACATACTCTTGTAGAAATATTACAGGCACACGAGTGCCTGGGGGCATATACTTGAGGAGTGCATGTAGAGCTGATCCTAAGATTGGTGGCTCCCAGGAAAAAGTTAGATGCTCTGCCCCCCTTCCGATTCAAACATAAACAAAAAAAAAGCCAAATCAAAGTGAAAAATTTAATAAAAGTAGACAGCCAATACATCCGGGCAGCTTGCCTCGAGCTCCCCCTTTGAAAAGCGCTGGGCATATGCACAATGTTTTCCTTACGAGGGTAAGTTGGCTAAAGTTTTTTGGATCGGCTGTGCAAAACGGTCAAATGGCTTAATGCGAAGAATGCTTTTTCAACAAAAATTATTGCATATTTGTCGAACGTTACAAATTTTTGATTTTTTTTTTCAGTTTTTCAGAAGGGAGGGATAAATACCCCCCTCCAGAGGGCTCTTCACACATACGCTGAAAGGAAAAAACTAGGGGTCACTCACTTTCTGCCACTTGGTATACATTTCGGAGTACCATTTTATAAAAATACGAAATTCCACATTTTTGTAGATAGGACCTTGAAATTTCTACAGTGGGGTTCTCTGATACATTGAATGTGATGGTATGATTTTTGTTACGATGACTTTTATGAGTTTTAGGGGGTGTTTTCCCCTATTTTCCAAAATAAGGCAAATTTTCACAGGCTCGTATCTTTTGATAGGTAAGACTAAATTTGATGAAACATATATTTAAAATCAGCATAAAAGTCCAATTTTTTCAATGTATCTATTAGCATAAAAATTCAGTTTTTTAGACTTTCCTTTACTATTGAGCCGGGCTGCTCCTTACTACAGTTCGTTACCACGAACTGTTTGTTTCCGTTTGTTAATGTTTTAATATTTTGCTGCATTCCATTATATATTTTTTTATATGAACCATTGTTTTCAGTGTTATTTTGCTCATTAAAATTGTTTCAAAAACTCATTTCCAGCTCGTGGCGATCGAACGTAGACACATTTCCAAATCTCCTCCCTTAGGACATTTAGATATATACCACTGCTTTCTCTTTTCTTCACATTGATTGTCCACATTTTACATTTTTAATTTATTCTTTCATTTTCTGTCCCTGGAAATTTACACTTCCAGGTCTGGCTAATGAAGAAACTTTCATACTTTGTGTGTCAGCATCCAGCAAAGGCGACTATATTGGTAACGTTGAAGTTAAGACATTGTAATTACCCTTTATGCCTTAGTATTTATTATTTAAATTAGTATTTATTACTAAATTTATTATTATTCTTAGTATTTTTTTTATTATATATTTTTATTTTTTTATTTTATTTATATATTTTTTATTTATCTTATTCTCAGTATTATTTATTTATTATATTATTCTTAGTATTTATTATTTAAATTTAATTTATATTTATTTCAAAGCAATAGACACCTAACGAAATAGTACATAGACCTTTGTTACTGCATTGACTAATGCTTCTAATAACCGTATCCTCCGAAATTTCTCCCAGTAGTTCAGATCTAGATATCAAAAGTATTACTGGAATTTGCTCTTTAATTAAAGATATCCATGACCAATTCTATATTTTTCTATTTCCAAGCACGAACACAGCATTCGTGATATGATTATAAAATTTTTATGCTGGTGTGGACAAGAGAGTTACGCAAGATACATTACTTAACGAAGCATGTCTTACAAAAATCTAACCCCCCGCTCTTGGCTTCGGAAAGGCCCTCTTTTAATTAACAAAAAATTGAAATGAATGAATAATGGAATAACTTCGAAAAATGTTAAACACAAGAGGACAGGAGAACCATTGCGCCGAAACTAGTAATTAGTAACAATGAAGTTGACCACTCCATTTACATTTTAACATAATTATTGAAACTGTTTCCCAGACACAGAGCACACAGGAATTGGGCTTGTTCCAAGACAGGGTGATTCTTTTGGGTGATTGTGGGTGTTGAAATCTCTAGGGTAAGCTATTAGAAACAAAAAGTTTTGTCTTGTCACCGGGTTGAAATTACGACTTGTAAACGTTTGGAAAAAAAGAAATGAGATTCGTTCTAAAATAGAACTCAGAAAAGCAACATTTTGACTTATATTTTTTAATTTGTATACTGTTCGGAGTCTGGAATATTGCATTACTAAAAGTTCTTGTAAGTGTCTGTTAGTTACATAAAACAATTAGACCTACTTCTGAGGACTTGTGTTTTCAGTTAATGGGAGGAGGGAGGTGTAGCCCAAAAAGCATTTTTGAGCTGATGATTTGTTAAGTTTCTTCTAATGCATCAAAATAAGGTAGAAATGGAGGTAAAATTCTAGTTAATTGACCTCTTGCTATCACGAAAAGGGTTTAGGTTAGGAAAATGAAACTTTCAGGGATGGGTCTACAGGCTAAACTATATCCTGGGAAGATATTTCAAAGTACCCACCTCGGTAAAATTTTAGTTAATTGACTTCTTGCTATCTCAGAAAGGGTTTAGGTTAAGAAAATGAAACTTTCAGGGATGAATCTACAGATTAAAGTATGCCCCGGGAAGGTATTTTGAAGCAACTACCTCCACTCCTTCTCCCTCTAGAGGGGCTTGACCTTTAAAAATATATGGGTCACAAAAGTGAAACCTTGCAAAATAGGTCTTCTGCTTAATTGAAGTACAGCAAAATTGTTTTCAGCTTCATAACTTTGCTCAATTCCATTTTACAAGGCTTTAAAGGTATGCAAATATTTTTCCTAAATTTTGAAAAAAAAACAACATTGATTTGGCTCAAAATTCTATTCAAATAACAGGAATTGCATTTTCAGCACTAAAGGCAGAGAAAACCCAGCTAGTAACTGAATATTAATGTAAATTATTGTAATGTCAAAATTTCAATAGGTATAGATAGACCTGTCATGTAGGCAAATTTCAGAGCCCTCTTGAGGGAGAAGGAGTAGAGGTAGGGGTAAAATTCTAGTTAATTGACTTCTTGCTATCTCAGAAAGGGTTTAGGTTAGTAAAATGAAACTTTCAGGGATAAATCTACAGGCCAAAGTATGTCCCGGGAAGGTATTTTGAAGCAACTACCTCCACTGCTTCTACCTCTACAGGGCCTGACCTTTGATGACCTTACAAAATATGTGTGTTATAAAAGTGAAACCTTGCAAAATAGATCTTCTGCTTAATTGAAGTACAACAAAATTGTTTTCAGCTTCATAACTTAACTCAATTCCATTTTATAAGGTTTTAAAGATATACAAATACATTTCCTAAATGTTGAAAGAAAACATTGAAATGGCTCAAAATTCTACTCAAATAACAGGAGTTGCGTTTTTCAGAACTAAAGGTAGAGTAAAAGCAACTAATAACTGAAAATTAAGGTAAAATGTTGTTTTGTCAAAATTTCAATAGGTATGACCTGTCATGTAGGCAAATTTCAGGGCAATCTAGACGGAAAAGGAGTGGAGGTGGGTACTGTAAAATACCTTCCCGGGACATACTTTAGCCTGTAGACCTATCCATGAAAGTTTCATTTTCTTAACCTAAACCCTTTCCGAGATAGCAAGAAGTCAATTAATTAGAATTTTACCCAGGTATGTACTTCAAAATACCTTCCCAGGACATACTTTAGCCTCTAGACGCATCCCTGAAAGTTTCATTTTCCTAACCTAAACCCTTTCCAAGATAACAAGAAGTCAATTAACTATAATTCTACCGTAATTGTTATTGTATTCTTATTTATTCACGTTTATTCTAAATAAAAAGAGAGGATAGATTAATTCCTCCCTTTATACCCCTTCCCTATGTTTATCTGAACGGCCATGTAGATTTAGACTAATTGGGAATTGAAATGTAATTTTCTCAGGCTTCTGGAATCTCCCAAACCAACTCAGTGAGGGATATCACCCCTCCTTCCTAATAGCTGATGAGCAATAGTACAAATTTTCAATTTATTTATTTACGGTTGACTTTTTCTCTCAACTCTGCTTTTTAAAACAGTACAAAACATTAGCGCAAAGAGCGGGGCGTTGATGAGGAACCAGCCCTTTTCATGTACGAAGTAATTTCTGTTCGTTTTAAGTTTTAATGTCGCTCCTTACTTTCAGCTAAAAAAATTGTTTTTGTTTTTTATTTAATTAAATAAAAAAACTTTTTTTTTAGCTGAAAGTAAGGAGCGACATTAATACTTAAAACGAACAGAAATTACTCCGTATATGAAATGGGTGTTCCCCTCCGCAATCCCCCGCTCTTTACGCTAAAGCTTTTAATTGTTTTAAAAAGTAGAATTGTGGCAAAGAGTCAAACTTTAGCGTAAAGAGCGAGTTTTTTATTTAATTTCTGAACGTATTTGAATTAATGCATGTTTGGTTTTGGCTCTTCGCACATAAATTATTAAACTGAAATTTGTATATTAATTCTTTTTATGGCTAAATGGCTTTCTCTTAGTTTTGATCAGACGATTTTGAGAAATAAGGGGTGGAGAAGGAGGCCTAGCTGCCCTCCCAAGTTTTCGGTTACTTAAAAAGGCTACTAGAATTTTTAATTTTTAACGAACGTTTTTATTAGTAAAAAATATACGTAACTTAAGAATTAACATACCTAACAAACTTTCATAACCTTATATTTTTATTATGTATACGAGGGGGTTTGTACCCTCGTTAATACCTCGCTCTTTACACTAAATCTTAACTTTTCTCCCAATTCTTTAAGAATGACCCCTGAATCAGAAAGGCCGTAGAAATAAATAGTTGAAATTACTAAAAATACTTTAGCATAAAGAGCAAGGTATTTATCTCTTCCTAAATACCTCGCCCTTTATGCTAGTGTTTTTTAAACCCCTCATATGCGTAATAATCTTTGTTCGTTTTAAGTTTCAATGCTACTTCTTCCTTTCATTTGAAAAAAAAGTGTTCATGTTTATTTTTCATTGTTTTCTTATAGTAATGTTAGAGAATCCTGCGCCCTTTTCATTGAAATTTTCATCCCCCATGATAGATTCCTCCAAGGAAAGATCCTCCAACATAGCCCCCTCTCCTCAGCCCCACCCCCAAACAAAATAAAATCCCCCTGAAAACGTCTGTACACTTCCCAATAACCATTACTATATGTAAACACTGGTCAAAGTTTGTAACTTGCAGCCCCTCCCCCAGGGATTATGGGGGAGTAAGACATCCCCAACGACATAGTTATTATATTTTTGACTATGCTGAAAAAAATGGCTATCTCAAAATTTTGATTCTTTGACTTTGGGAAAAAAATGAGCGTGGGGGGGGGCCTAGATGCCCTCCAACTTTTTTGGTTACTTAAAAGGGCTCTAGAACTTTTCATTTCCATAAGAATGAGCCCTCTTGCGATATTCTAGGACCACTTGGTCGATACAATGACCCATGGAAAAAAAAAACAAATAAACACGCACCCGTGATTTGTCTTCTGGCAAAAATAAAAAATTCCACATTTTTGTAGATAGGAGCTTGAAACTTCTACAGTAGGGTTCTCTGATACGCTGAATCTGATGGTGTCATTTTCGTTAAGATCCTACGACTTTTAGGGGGTGTTTCCCCCAATTTTCCTAAATAAGGCAAATTTTCTCAGGCTCGTAACTTTTGATGGGTAGAACTAAACTTGATGAAACTCATATATTTAAAATCAGCATTAAAATGCGATTCTATTGATGTAGCTATTGATATCAAATTTAAATTTTTTAGAGTTTTGGTTATTATTGAGCCGGATTGCTCCTTACTACAGTTCGTTACCACGAACTGTTTGATTTCTGAACGTTTTTGAAAAAATGTTTGTTTTGATTTTGGCTCTCCGCAGAGGAATAATTAACACGAATTTTGCAAGTTTATTTTTTTGGGCTAAATGGCTTTCTCATAGTTTTGATAGTTTTCATAGTAGTTGCCCTGCGATTTTTTGGTTACTTAAAAAGGCAACTAAAACTTTAAATTTTTTACTAATGTTTTTATTAGTAAAAGATAAACGTAACTTATAAATTAGCTTACGTAACGAACTTTTGTAATCTCATGTTTTTTATTAAATATATGAAGGGTAATGGTTATGGGGAAGTGTAAAGACGTTTTGAGGGGGATTTTTGGTTGGGGGAGGGGTTGACAAGAGGGAGATATGTTGGGGGAACTTTCCATCGAGGAATTTGTCATGGGGGAAGAAAATTTCCATGAAGGGAGTACAGGATTTTCTAGCATTGTTAAAAAAAAACAATGAAAAAATAAATATGAAAAGTTTTTTCAACTGCAAGTAAGGAGTAGCATTAAAACGAACAGAAATTACTACGCATATGAGGGGCTCACCTCCTCCTAATACCTCGCTCTTTACGCTAAAGTATTTTTAGTGATTACAACTATTTATTCTACGGCTTTTGTGATTTAGGGGTCATTCTTAATGAATTGGGGCTTATCATTCTGATTCCAAATATATAAGTTTCATTAAGTTTGACTGAGAAAATTTGGCTGATTTTCAAAAATATGGGTAAACACCTCTTAGAAGTTACAGAATTTTAATGAAAATCACATCATCAGATTTAGAGTATCAAAGAGCCTTTGGTTGAGTTTTCAAGCTCATATCTGGAAAAATGTGGAATTGTATATTTTTTTGCCAGAACAAAGATCACGGATGCGTGTTTATTTGGTGTTGTTTATTCCCCAGGGATGATCGTATCGACCCAGTGGCCATATAACGTTGGGAGAGTGTATATTTTAACGGAAATGTAAAGTTATAGTACCTTTTTTAATTAAAAACAATTGGAGGGCAACTAGGCCCCCTCCCGTGCCTTTTTCCCCAAGATTGTTCGATCAAAATTTTGAGAGCTTTTTAGTTCAGCATAGTTAAAAGACTGAATGACCGTGTCTTTTGAGATAAAATGGCCCCCTATAGTCCATGGGGAAATGTTTTTAAATTATAAAATTAGCCGATTGTTAACGTATAGTATCTGTTACTGGGATACATTTTTCAGGCCGGGAGGAGAGGAGCAATTTCCTTCTGGGAGGTTTTATCACAGGGAGAAATTTCCATGGAGAGGGAAGTTTTCAGGGTTGAACTTTTCGGAGGAAATTTACTCTGGGTGAATCTGCAAGTATTCAAGTATTCAATTTGCAAGTATCTTGAAAAATAGTATGTGCGTAGTTTGGCATATTTGTGTATGGTCAACAAAAATTACTACCAATAAGAGTTGGGCTAATGTCCCTTTCTCTTTTCCAGTACTGTAAAAGTCTACATGTCCTTCCCATTTTATTGAGAACTAATAAATAAAAAAAACTAGTTTTTTTAAATGAAAGTAAGGAGCGACATTAAAATTTAAAACGAACAGAAATTGCTCCGCACATGAAAGGGGCTGTTCCCTTCTCAACAGCCCGATCTTTACGCTATAGTTTGAATCTTTCTCTCAATTCTACTTTATTATACAGTAAAAACTTTAGCGTAAAGAGCGGGGTGTTGAGAACGGAACAGCCTCTTTCATATACGGGATAATTTCTGTTCGTTTTAAGTCTTAATGTCGCTCCTTACTGTCAGTTAAAAAACCTAGTTCTTTTTTTATTTAATTTCTGAACATTTTTGAATTAATGTTTGATTTTGGCTCTCCGCACATAAATCATAGAAATGAAATTTTGCGTATTAATTCTTTTTTTGTGTCAATGGATGTCTCTTAGTTTTTATCAGACGATTTTGATAAGAAAAAGGGGTGGGGGAGGACCCCTAGTTGCCCTCCAATTTTCAGTTTCTTAAAAAGGCAACTAGAACTTAATTTTTAGCGAACATATTTAATTAGTAAAAAGTTTACGTAACTTGAGAATTAACTTACGTAACAAGCTTCTATATTCTTATATTTTTATTATGTATAGGAGGGGGTTTGTCCCCTTTTTAATATCTCGCTCTTGACACTTCAATTAAATTTTAATTTAAAATTTAGCTTAAATTTCACTCTTCAAGCTTAAATTTTGTCCTAATTCTTTAAGAATGATCCCTGAATCAGAAAGGCCGAAGAATAAATGGTTGAAACTGCTAAAAATACTTAGGCGTAAAGAGTGAGGTATTTAGGAGAAAAATTCCTCATATGCGTAATAATCTCTGATCGTTTTAAGTTTTAATGCTGCTCTTTACTTTCAGTTGAAAAACTGTTTCATATTTATTTTTTCATTTTTCTTTTAATAATGCTAAGAAATCCTGCACCCCCTTCATTGAATTTCTCTTCCCCCATGACGTATTCCTCCAAGGAAAGGTCCTCCCATATAGCCCTCTCCCCTCAACCCCCCCCCAACCAAAAAAACCCTGAAAACGTCCGTATACTTCACATTTAACCATTACTGTATGTACACATTGGTCAAAGTTTTCTGTTTTACAAAACATCAACGACAAATAAAAATACAATCTCTATAATAATCAGCATAACTGGGAGAAACTATTAAAAATAATGAACATTAATTCCGGGAAGCTCAGTGATTTCAGTTTTTATTTCAGTGTAATTTTTATTTTAAATGCTGTAAATATAAAAAACTCTTGAAACATATTTCGTCTTCAGTAAAATACAAATGACACAACGGGCTTTTGACTTTTACACTCAATGTTTTTGATTTATATCTTCGATACCCGAAGTATGACTTATAAGAACCTAACAATATGAACTTGGACCTCAAAATAATTTTTAGCGTCTTAGATACTCAACCAGTCATAAAAGATTTTGCCGGCTTCCAAACTAGTAGCTCGTAAACGACTACAATGCTCCATAAGAGTTAATTTTCCTTTAATGGACTTTCTATCATAGTGGTTTATTTGAAATTAATTTTGATTTGATGAAATTAAGGTGAAATTTACAAGCTTTCCTGGAAGTTTCTTGGGGAATATTGGTGTAATTTTCAGTAAATTCAAATACTTGAAAAAACGGACCCTTTCGATGTGAGTCACTATCTCTTTTTTAAAGGAAAATGAAGCGTTAGTAAATTTGCCTCTGAACCAAGCTTCCAATAACATTTGTAAAATTTCATTATATTTATTCTGATACGCAGAGTTGTCAGGGCCTTAGATCTCCATCAACGTGGTCTTACACCAGAGGTATTTCTGACTCAAACTAATGTTAGATTGAAAGAGCTGAGTCTCAAATAGACAAAGTTATCTTGTTCTCTGACAACTGCTCAAATATATATATATTTCAACATTTTGGGGAAAATTCTTGCTTAAGTTCTAAGTCCAAAATTTATAGCACTTGGAATGCAGAAATTATTTCAGCTTCGACTTTGAAGTAATTTCTAATTATTTTTCCAAACTTAAAGCGAACAAACAATGCTGCTTCGTACATAATACAATATTATTTCGAAAAATAATGTAAAGTAAACTAACTCTATGTCTTTTTCGGACAATTTTTGCACGTATCATACGTGAGCTTTTAGGTGCCTTATAGCACTTGACGATTGTTTTACAAATTCAAATTTACAGAGATTAGGTCCTATTGGTAAGCTGTGAGATACATGTAAGGAGATTTTAGTAAGCCATTGAAAGAGAAGCAGTTTTAGCCCCCTTTTTTTAGGTGGATTTGACATCCAAGTAATTTCCAGTAATGGTTTACTCATTTAACTTTGGATCCCCTTTAAAAGAATTGTGAATATAGTTTTCGACACAATCAAATATCTTTCTTTTTAGTTTCACTTATAAGTTCTCTTTCGATGATGGGTAAAAAAATGAGGAAAAGAGGCTCTCGTGGCAAAAAGTTCATTAACAAATACAAAGAAATACAAGAAAAAATAAAGGTTCAAAGAAGTAACCAGGAGTATTCGAGAGAATATGAGTACGAAAGGTTAAGTACTATTTGCAAATCCACGGAAGAAGGTGGACAACAGGGAGATGAAATCAACGATGATGGTTTCCAAACGCACTTTGAAGCAAAGGTGTTAGAAAAGATTGATACCGAAGGGAATTTTGAAAATGATAAGCTGGGCATGAAGTTCAAAGAGTGCATGGAAATTAAGGAGTGCAAGGATATGGAAAAGGTTGACCTCCAAGAGAGTATGCTGGAATATTTTGAGCTGGAAGAAGAAAATGAGTTCCAGGTTAATGACATCTATAATGAAAACGATGATAAAATGACCCCACAACAAGTACAAAATTTTCAAAAGGATCGACCAAGTGTTATTCAGGAAACACGTGGCGCATCACTTTGTAATCCAGTGGATCTACATGTTTACGAAACCAAGAAATCGGCACTTAAATCTACTGAGGCTGCCATAATCTTGAAGACCGCTCACGAAACTGCTATATCATTTAAACTGTGCAAAAACACTGTTTCGTCCTATCCTGCTGCAGGTAGTATTTTTTTAGTATATTCAGATAGTATTGAACGCATACAAGACTACAAGGCCGATGGTTACCGTTATAGCAGTACTAGTGGGGGACACTCGGTAACTGTACCCTCTGTTCATCCAAACTTCAGAAAGAGAGTTAATCAACGGCTGATTGAAGGCAAGACGGTCGATTTGAAGAGATATATCTTTCGATATGAGCCATGTGTATTCACCTCTCCATTTGAGCACTGCCTATATACGGTTATTCATTATGTTGGTACTTGTGACAGAAAATCAATTTGTTGAAAAAATATAGATGAGTACAACCAGATAAGAACTGAAAGGCTCGTGAAATGGTCCATCCCTGCACTTAAGTATTTTCAAGTTAATTTGGAGCCTGATATGTTGAAGTATGACTGTGCCTTCATCGTTTCCCAGATCCCTGATTTTAATCCAGTCTCCTGGATAACCAACAATACCGCAGAGTCATTCAACGCTGTGATGAAAAGAGTTATACAACAACATCGAGACGTACCAATGGACAGATGTATCTTGGGTCTCCTTTGTTTAGACGATGAATATTATACACACGTATCTCGTGGATACAAGGGAATAGGAGATTATAGACTCCTTGAGAAGGCACATAAGGAATATATAGTTCATATAAAGAAGGAGGAAGATCCAGTTGAATCCAGGAAGGAAATGTTTCTGCGCATGGTCCAAGAAGTAGATGGATCAGATTCCTTTTGCGAAAAAAATTCGACAAAAGAAGACCACCAGCTAAGTGGTATAGTTGACATAGCAGAAGCACTATGGAGAAAGGGACATGTTACATTTTGCAACGAAAATCAAGTGTATCTTGTTTCAAATCTGGCTAGAAAGAAGGTTAATGTTGTGACACCACGCACAGAAACAATCACTGTTAGAGGAAATAAAATTGTTACAAAGGGTACTAAGAGGAAGAGCTTGGTAGAAGTTTATGATTGTTCTTGTGATTTTGGAATTTCTGCATGCCCTTGCAAACTAGCAGTTTTAAGATCTCGAGGACATGATCTAGTAGCCGAAAAATCCACTATACAGCTGAAAACTCTCAAGAACGTCAAAGTAAGATCTAAAAGGTATGTGAGGCCTGGAATAAAAAGCTCATTAACCATTCAGGACTGTTACAATATTAAACCTGCAGCAGATTCTGTAGCAGCCCATAATTTGTCGTTTACTTCTGATAGTGATAATGAAGTAGCTTCACTTAAAAAGACTTCCGAGTACCAATCGAGAAGCTCTGACGGGGATCATAATTCAAAAGTTGCAAAGCATACAGAAGACATACAGTTTGTGAAGATTGTAAAAAAAGGAAGCATTGCCCCACTCAACCGGAGAAACCCAGAAAAATGGCAAGGAGACGGAATATTCGTTTTGAAGCTACCCCGTGTACAATTCCTTCATCAATTTGCCATGGTTATGCGTTTACAGGTCCCATAAATGATTTGTGTGATGAGGCAAAAGAAGTGATCAGGCTTTTAAAAAGGCTTTTTGGAATAGTGGTCGAATCTACCAATTCTGCTGTCGTAGAAAACGCAGCGAAACTAGTTTGGTGGAGAGCTACTAATTTTCCCTTAAGGGACACAGACATGTTTACGTTTTTCTTTGAAGACATTGAATCACTGCTGAGGCCTGAAACTTGGCTCAAAACTGAAATGGTGTCCTACCTCGTGAATCTGGTTACTTCTAGCTGTGTGTCGGCAAGAACTATCGATATTTATTCTACTTTCAATTTGACAAATATTGATGCTTTAAAGTCGTACCCAGAAGCGCCCAGAGAAAGATATAGTGATGTTTCACATGATTGCAGTGTTCTCTTTGTTCCATTGTGTGTCAATATACGTGATATATCAGATAGGGAGCGCAAGAATCATTTCATTTTGGGAATATGTGATTTCTCCAGGAGAACTTTCTATCTTCTTGATAGTTTGAAGCCATTAAACCGTACTCAAGGGAGGCAAGTTCTTTCCAACCTAAAATATCTCATGGATGGGGTTGATAAACGCTACATAGAACTTGAACTTGGTTCATGTCGAATTGCTCCACAAGTAGATTCGTCAAGCTGCGGGCTTTTCGTTGTCAAATATGCCCAAGACTACGCAAATGGGATAACCTATTTGGGAAGTGCACTGTCAGTTGATCTTCCATCACCTTCTAAGTATAAGCGGTCAAAGGCAAGATCCACAGTATCCAATCAGAAAGTCATAGACTTATATAACGATGATACTGAAATGGCAAATATGAAAACTGTGGAACTAATGAATAAATATAGAAACGAATTGGCTGTCCAGGTACTTGAATCTCTTTTAATAAAGAACAGAATGGTCAGTTGTTATAACTGTCGAGAACAGATACCGGAGAACATGCAGCTCATATGTAAAAACTGTAAAGCAGTTGCCTGTAGTGATTGCGAAGCAAAATCCAGCAGGAACTTCTGTCAACTCTGCTGTGTCTGAGGAGAACTAGACTAGACAACAAGATCTGAGCTAACAAGAAACAACAACAGAACTAAACTAATTCTTCCAAAATTTTATCTCTTTGAAACACCAACAAAGCTGACAAAAACAAACTAAACTACGAAATAGCGCTACTGAACGTCCACAGATTACGTAAACTGAGTCGTTCATCTTCTTCATTTGGAGAAACCTGTGCAGAAGAGAGCAATAACGAACATGAAGGGCCGTAGTGGTACCGGCGGGACATCTGTCCTTAAACTGCTGGGGATAGGCGATTCGGGTATCTGCACTTCCCACAGGTCCAATCCAGTAACCATTCAAAGACGGCGATTAATTCTTAATTTTGCGCTGCGTTTTCATTCACCCTGCGTTTTCATTCCCGCTGCGATTCTTTTTACGCAGCCACAGAATAAGAAATAAAGAAAATACCGACAAGTGCATGAATCCGAAAATATGTGCGAACAAACATGGGTCCTAAACGAGACCGCTAACGGAAATTATCCAGTCCAAAAAATTTCTAGATTTCTGCAGAGCCTGCTAACAAGGCCTTAAGCCAGAATCTAAGGCTGTATTACGCGATGGATGTGAAAAATGGTTAGTGTATAGAGTGCATAAACAAATCCATCCCAGAGTATGAACTCTTTACAAAGATGTCAACCATAGGAAATATGCAGAGGTACTGTCTGCTTTGCAAGCAATCTGGAACATCAGCAGATCCCCCTTCATTAGTAGAAATTTCGAGCCTTATAATATCCAATGTCCCAAGTACTTCGGCTATCACGGACATAGTAAAAGGAGCGGAAGAGCAGCTTAAACGTGATATCACCGAAAGGATAGATGAAGACAAAGAGTGTAATGATAACCTTGAGAAAAACATGGTGGAAAAATGTACTTTCCCAGAAGTTGAAATCAATTGAAACAAACCTCTTGGAATCATACGAGAAAATCACAGACCTAATTGACCACAGCCATCCAGTTGACCTGCTCCTGCTGGACTTTGCTTGAGCCTTTGACAAGGTTCCTCACAGTCGACTGCACTCTGAAATATACGCTATCGGTATCAATCGGGCTGTTGTAGACTGGCTGATGAATTTCCTTACAAATCGCAAGCAGAAAGTTCACTTATTTGCTACAGATGGCCAGCCAATCTACTTTGACGAGACCGAAGTATTTAGCGGAGTACCACAGGGAGCTGTACTGTAACTCCTTGGTCGAGGTGCCTTCGATTACGTTGGTCGAATGGCGCTAATGGGCAAAGGAAGAGTCTTTTCTGCTCTAAGCAAAAATTGTTTGCACCCACAAAACTTTCTCAAACACAATAAAAATACCACACTTAGAGCAGTATGATAACTCCTTGGTCGAGCTGCCTTCGATGAGGTTGGTCGAGTGGCGCTAATGGGCAAAGGAAGAGTCTTTTCTGCTCTAAGCAAAAATTGTTTGCACCCACAAAAATTTCTCAAACACAATAAAAATACCACACTCGGAGCAGTCGGATAACTCCTTGGTCGAGCTGCCTTCGATTACGTTGGTCGAGTGGCGCTAATGGGCAAAGGAAGAGTCTTTTCTGCTCTAAGCAAAAATTGTTTGGACCCACAAAACTTTCTCAAACACAATAAAAAAACCACACTTGGAGCAGTCGGATAACTCCTTGGTCGAGCTGCCTTTGATGAGGTCGGTCGAGTGGCGCTAATGGGCAAAGGAAGAGTCTTTTCTGCTCTAAGCAAAAATTGTTTGGACCCACAAAACTTTCTCAAACACAATAAAAATACCACACTCGGAGCAGTCGGATAACTCCTTGGTCGAGCTGCCTTCGATTACGTTGGTCGAGTGGCGCTAATGGGCAAAGGAAGTCTTTTCTGCTCTAAGCAAAAATTGTTTGCACCCACAAAACTTTCTCAAACACAATAAAAATACCACACTCGGAGCAGTCGGATAACTCCTTGGTCGAGCTGCCTTCGATGAGGTTGGTCGAGTGGCGCTAATGGGCAAAGGAAGTCTTTTCTGCTCTAAGCAAAAATTGTTTGCACCCACAAAACTTTCTCAAACACAATAAAAATACCACACTCGGAGCAGTCGGATAACTCCTTGGTCGAGCTGCCTTCGATGAGGTTGGTCGAGTGGCGCTAATGGGCAAAGGAAGAGTCTTTTCTGCTCTAAACAAAAATTGTTTGCACCCACAAGACTTGCCCACACCTACTTGATTATAATTCAATAATATTATTTCAAGAAATGTTCAAGGAACCGCTAGGCCAAAACCGCAACTGACACAAGAGCATAATACATTGATTTATTCCAAATTTACTGTTTGAACGAGAAAGACAGACCATTACCAGACACTTTAGAACTCGATTAATGTAGCATACCTTCTTACACTAATCTCAGTGCCATGTTTTATTTTGCCATGCTTGCTTGTTTCAATTATCATAGAATATTTCAAAAGTAAAATTTATAATTTCTATAGGAGGAAACTACGAAATCTCAGGCTTAATACTTAATAATATTATTTTATCGTATCAAAAAATTATAAGGTATCTCATCTTTTTTATTTTTCATGAAAATGTGGCTGTTTGAGAAAAAGAATCTGTTTTGGATTGAGAGATGTCAAATTTGAAGAAAAATTTAGCTAGTCAAGAGTCAAAATGTTGAGATGTGCTCAAAAAATGGCCTTTCAAATGGAGTTTCTAAAGTGCTCTACTTTGCGGAAGTGTAAGTCCATGTTTATTTATAATTTAAAACCGATTTTCGGAGAAGTAAGGTATATTGTGCAAAAAAATAATTTTGGTCTTTCTTTTTGCACGGAATGTATGTAAGCCGTCTGCTAATCTTATAGGATCACCTTGTCCGATTTGGTCACTCCTGGAAAAAAAAACAACAAACACAAGAAACACATACGTGATTTTGTTTGTGGTAAAAATTTTAAATTCTGCATTTTGGTATATAGGACCTTGAAACTTGAAAATAGGGTTATTTGATGTGCTGAATATGATGGTGTGATTTCCATTTAGATCACCTGTTTTGGTTGCTTTTCCTCTTTCAGACATAGGTCATATTTTCACTGGCTCGTAACTTTTAATGGGTACCATTAAGCTTAATGAGCTCTATATTTTTGAAATCAACTTGAATGTCCGATTCTTTTGTAGTATGTACTATTATCAAATATTTGTGTTTTAGGGTTTCGATTACTCTTGATCCGGGTCACCCGGTACTTACAGCTTGTTGCCACGAACTGTTTGATGCAATGGAGAATGCTAGTATTTTTCAATATTATTCGCATTTTACTTTTTAATTTCAGGGCTAAAAATGATTAGTTTGTGTTTAATACTAATACTGTTCTAGTGTTTCGAATTATATGAAACTTATTGATTCGTATTCTATGACCATTCAATTTTGATTGACATTATACCTAACTCTCTGTTAAATGGTCATCATGTGTAGTTTTGCTTCAGATTAAAAATCACCATTTGCCTTAATAAATGAATTTTCGTTTTATCTTTGCGACATGAAATTTTCACGGGTATGTACCGACAGTATTTTTTATCATGAAATACAGACAAGTTCCGAAACAAAAAATGGAAATTCATAAAACACTTGAAACCCGAGTCTACAAAAGCTGGTAAAGAATTCGGTTGCACACACGAAGGGACAAAGTCAAGGAGTTTTTTCCTAGAGGCAAATTCAAATCAGAATCTGATCGTTACCATGTTCTAACTTTTAAACCAATTAGTGAAAATAACTGCCTAGCTTTCTGCTGAGAAGTTAGAGGTGAACGTTGCCATCAGATAGGCCACGTTCTCGTTTTGTAGCATTGACAAATATATATATATATATATATATATATATATATATATATATATATATATATATATATATATATATATATATATATATATATATATATATATATATATAAATCTTCTGCATGGTACCACTCCTAAAAGGGTGCTTTAGCTAAAAATTAGAAGACAAGAGATGTCAGAGAATTCAGGGGATAAAGTTATTTACTAACGTTTAAAAAACGTGAATGTTATGTTCAAAAAGATTTGACTTTAAGAAATGTATACCAACTTTATAATATTGCTGTTATGAAAGGGGCCTTTTATAAGCTCTAATTTTTTTAAAAATGAAGGAATTATGACATCAAGAGGTACTTGTAATACTATTCCTTTATCTGTGCCATAAAACATAGTAAATAAAACAAGAAAATGAACCTGATTCGAGTAGATTTAATGAATGTTGACAAAAGCATCTACGAGCCAAGGAAAAACGTCTTTCTTTTAGATTCACGAATTTTTTTTTATTGATTATATAGTGATTCAATAAGAGCCGTCTTTTTCTTCTATTGTTATTGTCTATCAAAGATAAAAAAAAAACAGTGTAATCATTTGGTGTAGTAGGTCAGAGTAAGTGACTTGATGACGTCAAACAATAAAGCCTAAATGTATTGTAAGGTATATGTAATGTTGTTTAACATGTACAGCAATTAAAATTTTGAAGTGCCCCTCTCCCCAAAACAGATTTAATGTTAGCTTTGAGGCTTTTTATAAATATGAATTTTTCTGAGCAAAATATACGAAATAGGTACGGAACTCATTCAGCTTCAATCCTAGCTGTAAGAGAAAATGATTATTCCAGCTAAGGCTCTATAAATTGTTCACATAATTGACCATACTTCTGAAAGTTGGTCGTCGAAAAAGTACAATACATGGCCATATTCAAATATTCAATCTGTAGTTCGTGCCTATTTTTAGTCTATGAACTGTCAATTCCTTTTTGTGTAAATAAAAAAAAAACAATTGAAAATCAGGAGCAGCATTAAAAGTAAAAACGAACAGGAACTATACTGCATATAAGGGGGGGGGGTCATACTTTGTTCTTTATATTGCTCCTTGATACCTTTCTATTTATGCTTGTGCTTTTAGTCCTTTTGAAAGAGCTTTTTATTCTAATGAACTCCCTCATATATGGCCTAATTTCCCACTATTTTCAGTTTAGGGATGCTCCTTACTTTCAGTCGAAAAACTATTATTGAGTTTCTGATTATTTTTTAAATAATTCTGGTAAATCTGATTTTCCCTTCATGAAAAATTCACTTTGTTCATGGGAAACTTGTCCTTGAAAAGTTCTCTAATGTAAACTAACCCCCCCCCCCCGTAAAATTCCCCATGGACAATTCTATCCTCTTAAAATTTCATCAGACTAGTTCATGCTTTCATTTGAAAAAAAAAAAATATTCAAACACTATGTTTGGGGAAGCTTTAAGCAGGGATCTAACCTTGATAATGTCATAACAACTCAAATAAAACCGTAAATAACAATTAGAAGAGACCAAAGGAAACTGCCTAGGATCCAAGGAACCGCCAAGGGAACTGGCTGATTAGACCTAAGATGGAACCGGGGAAGAAAAAAAAACTTTAAGTTTGATTTCTTTTGTACTTAAAGATTAAATCAGATATAGCACTTTGGTTCAGGTTGAGTCAACCACACTCTTATAGTGTTATAATTTTTTTCGTAGGAAAACGTGAAACAAAGATTAGTCGATTAATCCCAATTTTACAGAAGAGATAAGCGGCTACAAAAAGGTTATTGAGTTACGCTACCTTTCTCTGTCAATGGCACATCAGTGTACTTTTGCCCCCCCCCCTTCTCCTCAGACAGATCAGTATAATATTAGGGAAATATATGAAACAGTATTTAAACATTTTGATGAAGAAACTTCGGTAGAAAGATAATAAGAAATGACTATATGAAAAAAACATTTTATTTTGTTAATTCGTTAGTGTTTAATTTTACTCTGACATATCATCTCAGAATGTGACAGTCCTTGCTGCTTCTCCTAGATTATACTTCCCTAAATTTCAAATTTCTGTCTATATACCCTTAAGCCAAAATACATCTTAGTCGAAAAAAAACAATAAAGAGAACACTTAGATTATAATTTTACGGTTTAGTCTTTGTTAGTCTTTGTTGTGAAACTTTTTGCAAAATAAAATGTATATTTTGGGGGAGAGGGTTTGGGTTTCCTTTTAAGTTCTGTCTTTGCCTAAGTACAAGTATATGAAAACTTCAGTGGTTAACTTGTTTGAGCTATTTATAGATTTTTTGCATGGGCTAAGGAGCAATTTGATCTGTTCATCTAATTTTTTTCGCTCTACTTTCATTATAATCATTTTTTCTTGAAAGTCTTTTCACATGGGCTCAAATGAACTTAATTATTCAAATAGTTAAATGATTAGTTTGTGTTTAATACTAATACTGTTCTAGTGTTTCGAATTATATGAAACTTATTGATTCGTATTCTATGACCATTCAATTTTGATTGACATTATACCTAACTGTCTGTTAAATGGTCATCATGTGTAGTTTTGCTTCAGATTAAAAATCACCATTTGCCTTAATAAATGAATTTTCGTTATAATAATTTTTTCTTGAAAGTCTTTTCACATGGGCTCAAATGAACTTAATTATTCAAATAGTTTTCATGTAAGCAGCAGAGAAAATACTAAATGTAAGCCCAAATATAGAATCAGAATAATATTAAACCGCTAATCAAGATTTGTGGATGCCAAGTCGCCAGAAAATTTGATTCTGGGAAAGTGTTTTTTAATATTAAGCAATTAATTAATTAATGATATTATTTTCAGGAAATTGGGATTCGAGAAGATCCTAGAAGATTAATGGACAGAACGAATGAAGGAAGAAATAATGCATAATCATGGCTGAAGGTTTTGAAGGATTGTAGTGTCAAACTGTTCTCTGAAATTTTATAAGTTGCATATTTTTAATGATGTCTTTTGCTTAGCTGCAGCCTAAGATAAGTTAAAGAAGCTGTGGTGTTTTTTGCCTTTGTATTATGTGTAAATCTCTATTCTAGTTTCGAATCATTTGGTTAAAGATAAACCTTCAAACGGGACAATCAAATTAGGTAGCTATATGCACAAAATTGAGATATTTTTCATCTTAACAACAGTAAATTCGTTCAATGAAATAAGTTGGTTTAATGCTTCGTAAAAGCTGCCATCAATAAGTGTTTTTTTAAATATAAATACTTTTTCAATATTCAGTAACAAAGTCAGATTACAAATCATGGGTTGAAACAAAGAAATTCTGCCCATATTTTTGAGTTTGAATTCTCGACACAGTGGGAATTAAAAAGAGAATATATTGTGTATATGCCCAGTATTTAAATAAAACTTAGATCTAACAAAAAACTTGTAGCATTCAATTGAAATAGCCAATGCTATACATTCTCTATTGAACTAACCTATTGCTCATAAGATAATTGCTTTGCTTCGGGCCATTTGCTTGTTTTGTTTAATTATATTAATAAAACCATCTTTCTCTCTCTCTCTAAAAAAAAAAAAAAAAAAAAAAAAAAAAAATGATGGCTGCCAAAGTAAATGTTCCGAAATACGTGTTCCAAAAAACGCATAGTTCATTCTTTGTTTTGTTGATAGATAATTCCATCTATCATCCGTTGATGCGTCGTTCCTAGGGTTTAAAGAGCGAAAGCTGAGAAAGGGAAAGAAAGCTGAGAAATTCCCTCACACCCGTAGCTTTTGACGAATAAATTCCGTTTTTAAATTTCCATTGCTATTGGGCTGAGTCGCTCTTTCTTGATAATGGATTACATATATTTTGGAAATGAATATTCAACTGAACCACAAATGTGCCCTGAAACTTAAATGCTCTATATAAGCTTTAGATATTTTTAAACTAATTGTATATATCAAAATACCCTCGATAACAGTTTTGACCTTAATGTTTAAAATTTTAATATAAGTTCTCTTTTTTGTGGGAGTATAAAGTGCAAAAAATGACAAATTTGATATGACATTTTGTTATCTAAAAATGATTAAATCTTAATATTTTGTTGGAATGAGCTCTATCTTGACATCCTAAAACAAATATTACCATTATGATCACTCGAAGAAACAGCTAAAAAAACGGTTGCATATCTTTAAGCATCTTTGTTGGGAAGAATAAACAATTTATATCGTAAGTGTGCATTATATTCAAGGCCTTTCCTAACAAACCTATTGTTTATCAACAGAATACGATTTGAAATAATAAGACATTTTACTAGTCCTTTGTTTTCTAAAGTTATCTGATAAAAATTTTGAGAGAGCGGTAATAACTATTGTGGGGAGTAAAAATAACCCCCCCAAGCCACGGGGAGACGCCTGTAAGCTATGAAATGTATTCAATCTGTACGCATAGTATTTGTTATAGAGGAGTATGCAGACACTTTTTGAGAGGGGGAATTTTGTGCCTAGGGTGGGTTTCTTTGGTAGAATGTTTAATGGAGAGGGAAATTTCTGGGGGAGGGGGTTTTCCATGGAAAATTCTACATGGGGCGATCTGATAGAATTACTGTTCGAAATTATTTTTAATTGTCATAATCTCTTTCCAAAGTCAGATTTTTACTGAAGATGGTTCAGGAAAAATTATTCTGAGGCTATTTTCATTTTGGATTTCCAGAAAAACAATTTTACGGAAAGAGAGGATTTCAGAAGCTATTGAGAAAATTATTGGAAATTAGTATTTTCAAATGACAGCATGCTAAGGAGCATTTTTCAAGCTGAATCGACCGCAAGAAAATTTACGGGGGCGAGTTTCTTAC